>NC_084754.1:29853352-29893352 GCF_033978785.1 Entelurus aequoreus | reverse complement strand
GAAAGACTTAAAGGTATACTAGAGGATGTTGTGGATCATGTTGACTATTGGTCCTCCTATTTGTCAATCATTCTGGTGATGTTACGTAAGGACATTATATATATATATATATATATATATATATATATATATATATATATATATACACACACATATATATATATATATATATACATATATATATATATACATATATACATATACGTATATATATACGTATATATATATACATATATATATATATATATATATACATATATATATATACATATATATATATATATATATATATATATATATATATACATATATATATATATATATATCTATATATCAAATAAAACAAATGGCTTATCGATAAGCCATTTTTTATTTATTACAACGCCAAAATAGGCCTAACAACGCCAACGGTTGTAATTCTGTAGCACTTTGAGATTTGGAATCAAATGTAAAGTAGATTACGAATACAATCTATTATATAAATAAATAATAATACATATATATATATATATATATATATATATATATATATATATATATATATATATATATATATATATATATATATATATATATATATATATACGTCTTAATTAGATTATCCAAAAAAAAAAACAAAAAAAAAATAGTGCTCGATACCGTGGTAGAGCCTAATATGTATGTTTGGGAAAAAATCACAAGACTATTTCATCTCTACAGGCCTGTTTCATGAGGGTTTCCTCAATCATCAGGAGATTTTAATGGAAGCATTCACATACCATGGTTTATATAGGGCACAGAGCGGGTGGGTACAGGCAGGCGTAGGGGCGTGGTGATTGGCTCATGTGTTACCTAGGAGGTGTTTCCTTCTGTGACGGCATGCTGATACAATTTCGCTGCGCTTGTTGAGGGATGACAAGTCTGGACTGTATATAATAAACAGTTTCTCTTTTAAGCATAGGTTGCATCTTTTATTACCACTGTTGTAAGGTGTGCTGGATGCAAGAATTTGCCATGTTATCGAATATTCAACATTATTGTCTTTGAGATTCCAAATGTGTTTGCTGAGTTCTGTAGTGTTCCGCAAGCTTTTGCTTCTGAAAGAGGCTTTGTGATTGTTCCATCTGGTTTTGAATGCTCCCTCAGTTAATCCTACATATGTGTCGGATGTGTTAATGTCCTTGCGTGTTACCTTTGCTTGGTAAACGACTGATGGTTGTAAGCACCCCCGTTGAGAGGGCAATCAGGTTTCTTGCGGCAGTTACAGCCTTTGTCGGTTTTGGAGTCGTTCTGCCTGGTGGTGGGCGGCTCCTTTTCAATTGCTTTATTGTGGTTTGAAATGATTTGTCGTATGTTGTTCATGCAGCTGTAGCTCAATTTAATGTTGTTCTTGTTGAATATTTTTCTTAGGGTGTTGCCTTTAGGGAAGTGTTTGTCGATCAGGGTGAGGAATTTGTGGCCAATATTAGTTGAGACGTTGCTTTGTGGAATTCGACAAAGCAATCCCCCCGTACCAAAAAGCACTTGATGAAAGCGGATACAACTTCACCCTCACCTACGAACCCACGCCAGGAAACCAACCAAAAAGGAGCAGAAAACGAAACAACATTATCTGGTACAACCCCCCATACAGTAAAAACGTCTCAACTAATATTGGCCACAAATTCCTCACCCTGATCGACAAACACTTCCCCAAAGGCAACACCCTAAGAAAAGTATTCAACAAGAACAACATTAAATTGAGCTACAGCTGCATGAACAATATACGACACATCATTTCAAACCACAATAAAGCAATTGAAAAGGAGCCGCCCACCACCAGGCAGAACGACTCCAAAACCGACAAAGGCTGTAACTGCCGCAAGAAACCTGATTGCCCTCTCAACGGGGGGTGCTTACAACCATCAGTCGTTTACCAAGCAAAGGTAACACGCAAGGACATTAACACATCCGACACATATGTAGGATTAACTGAGGGAGCAATCAAAACCAGATGGAACAATCACAAAGCCTCTTTCAGAAGCAAAAGCTTGCGGAACACTATAGAACTCAGTAAACACATTTGGAATCTCAAAGACAATAATGTTGAATATTCAATAACATGGCAAATTCTTGCATCCAGCACACCTTACAACAGTGGTAATAAAAGATGCAACCTATGCTTAAAAGAGAAACTGTTTATTATATACAGTCCAGACTTGTCATCCCTCAACAAGCGCAGCGAAATTGTATCAGCATGCCGTCACAGAAGGAAACACCTCCTAGGTAACACATGAGCCAATCACCACGCCCCTACGCCTGCCTGTACCCACCCGCTCTGTGCCCTATATAAACCATGGTATGTGAATGCTTCCATTAAAATCTCCCGATGATTGAGGAAACCCTCATGAAACAGGCCTGTAGAGATGAAATAGTCTTGTGATTTTTTCCCACACATACACATATATATATATATATATATATATATATATATATATATATATATATATATATATATATATATATATATATATATATATATATATATATATATATATATATATATATGTTCTTACGTAACACCACCAAAATGATTGACAATTAGGAGGACCAATAGTCAACATGATCCACCCAGAAATAAATAAAACAAATGGCTTATCGATAAGACATTTAAAAAAAAAAGTTTTAATATTTATCTATATGTATCATTAGTCTCCTACTCACCTTTTCAGTAGAGGCCTCTCCCCTCTCACTTTCTGTGCTCCTCTGCCCTGACTCCTACAGGTCAATAGGGGTTGTGGAGTGATTATTATTATTATCTACTGATGATAGTCATATGTGAATGATCTCCGCTCCTGTTCTCCTCCATGTGTAAAGTGAGAAACACAGCTGATGCTCCAGAAGGAAGTAACCCCAAAGATAGCAAATGGTAAAAAAGAGTGCACCTTTAACTTTATAAATAACCAGGACCTTCATGATGCATTTCAGGCTAACTACCTAACTATGTAGCAGCATTGTTTTAGAGCGGGAATGTAACTTTTTGTCAAACACAGACCTGGTGTAAAGTGGAGCTAATACATTTTACTACAAGCAGTGATGAATACTTACTTTCTTGAAAAAGTTTCTTATGTCCATTTTGCATCCGTTCACGTTCTTGTTCTGCAGTGCTGTGTGCTAATGTGCTTCGTACACCTGCAGGACCGCAAGCAAGGTCATTGAGAAAATGCGGACTGGATTTTGAGTGATGTGGGCATTTTCTGTATGAACAAGTGGAATGGATTGGATACCGACGCACTAAAGGGGCTCTCTACCTTACACTATGAAGTGAGGGGAAACTGAGTGAATAATGACAGGTTATATGATTATTTATTTAAACTCATATTCGGGAAAGGGCTTCCGTCTGGCCAATCTACCATACAGGCCTGACAGGTGGTTTGCTGCAGAGATGGTTGTCCTTCTGGAAAGTTCTTGGTCACCTCCCTGACTAGACTAAGATAAATGCAGCAATGTATAGAGACATCCTGGATGAAAACCAACACATCCAATACAATCTAATGTAGCTTGAGAGGTGTTGCAAAGAGGAATGAGTCAAACTGCCCAAAGTTAGGTGTGCCAAGATTGTGGCATAGTATAAAAAACATTTTTGAGGCTATAACTGCTGCCAAAGGTGCATCAACAAAGTATTGAGCAAAGGCTGTAAATACTAATGTTTTCTTAGTTTTTATCTAAAAAAAAACATTTTTCACATTGTCATTATGGAGTATTGCTTGTGGAATTTTGAGGACAAAAAAATAATTTATTCCATTTTGTAAAAAAAACTAACACAAAATGTATATGTGTGTATGTTTATGTATGTAAGTGTGTGTATGTTTACTCTCCTGCTCCAGTCTGGCTGCAAAATACACTAAATATATCCAAACATCTAATAAAGTCAAATACAAATAAGGCAACAAGCGAAGTATCCAAAACTTCTCTTTTGTAAAGTAAATATGTACAGCCGATATGGGCATTTACATCAACAATATAAATAAAATAAATAGATTTTAAAAAGTGCTATTTAGTGTTTTTCGTGTAATTTTAAGATCACACTAACTTTTTTTTAATTTTTTTTTTACACAATTTTGCAAAGTCTACGACTATTGAATTGATTTTATTTTACTGATTCTGAAAGCTGATTTTATGTTATGGATGGAGGGGTCACGTCTTACACTATGACACATCTAGAAAAACATAAAATGTCATGCATGCAATGTGCATGGCAGCTCCCGCCATCAGTGTGTGAATGTGTGTGTGTGTGAATGGGTGAATGTGGAAATAGTGTCAAAGCGCTTTTGAGTACCTTGAAAGTAGAAATGCGCTATACAAGTATAACCCATTTACCATTTACCAATGTCATATTCTCAAAGTAAATGAAGCATGGAAAAGACACATGGCAACATCCAGTTAAATAAATAACCCAGCAATGTACTGTTTACAAATGATTTGTATTGTGACAAATTAGAAATAAATAAAGATATATTAGTGTCCTGGTGTTTGTGTTGTGGGTGTGTGTTTGTGTGAACACTGGGAAGGGAACTTGTCCACAGCAGCAGGATTAGCACCCTATGACAGGGACCACCCTGACGCTTAATCCAACCAAGAGGCGGAGCTTTATCACTTAGGGTCACCACCTCTATGTACACACTTTTGTAAACATTGACACACACTTAGTGCATCTTCTGCACTTCAGCTCAAGCAAACTAGTTAAATTTACACCACACAGCTGCTCTTTTACAACACTAACATGTTTGCTAAATGTGTGATTGTTAGAGGGACACTCAATATATCGGCTTTGTTTCAAATAACAGCGACTGTGTCCCTCACTGTGTGACTCAACATGTACTCTATGTCAAAAATTTAAGTAAAAAGTTCTGCTTTTTTTAAAATTTAATCAAATCTAACGTTGCCAGAATGTGAGTTTCTGTCATTATTCACTTAAAAATGATCTGTCAAATTTCCCTTCACTTCATAGTGTAAGGTAGATATGATCTTATTCATGTAGGAATTTCATCAGCGGATAATAATAATGAAAATAATACATCATCATTACAATTATTATTATAAGGACATCTATTCGGGAATAAAGGGGAAGTGCACTTTCTTGAAAATGTTGCCTATCGTTCACGATCATTATGTAACAAATGCATTTTAATGCATTCTAAATATTAAAAGGAGCCATATGTAATAATTTCATCTCAAGTCAGAATTAAATGGCCCTGATATGTGAAAAGGCATTAATAAATCATGTTCTTTTCGATTACCTCTATAACTGATAACAGTTGTTCAGCCGGGATATGCTCATTTCACAATTAGATTTGCAGCCCCGAAATCTTATTGTTTTCATTTGGATGCCCCGCCCTCCACCGTTTTAACCAAGTAGAAAGTCGGTGAATGTGTTACATCCAGGTGGACAGTTACGCACCGCCCTCTTTGTCGAGCTACTGCCACTGGTAAAGTTACTAAACATGTCGGACCTTAGTAAATGTAAAAGGCCTCGTTATGATTCTCAACTTAATTTATGACAAAGCTAGGAACAAAACCAGGATTTGTATCGGGGATGCCTTTGAAAGATGGAGACCATTGAAGGCGGAGAAAACATTTTTTTCTGTGTCTTTAAAAACGATTGAACATAGAATTAGGGTTTCCTGAACGCATCACAATTATGTGTTATCATTGAAATGAGATGCAAAAGTGAAACTTGAACATGACTTTGTCCGATGCTGCCACAAATACCAATGAGGCCTGCCCAACGGACATCTTTCAGTATGCATTGTGTTATTCAGAATTTCATTTGGAAGAAAGAGGTTGTCCCTTATTTGTTGTCTTTCTTATTCAAAGAAAATGCAGAACCAACTTTTCTTACCTATTGGCAGTGTTGGGACTAACGCGTTACTGTAACACGTTACTGTAACGTCATTATTTTCGGTGTGTGTTATTTTCACACACACATACGCTACTCTCAAAACAACTAACAAGACATCAAGGCGAAGCCAGAAGTCGAGTTTCTTAACATGGAGACATTCTCAATACTTTTCTTTTGTCGAGCACAAAGAAAATAATATTTATTTAAATGTAAGTTGTGTCTTGTATCAAAGATCCTATCTACTTAAAGTTAAAGTTAAAGTGCCATTATGTTGCAGCTATTTAAAATAGTTTTGTCAATTTGTTCTGGCCTGAAATAAATTGGCCCTTTGAAACATATCTTTGTCTTTGTGTGTTGTATGTAGACCACATTGCTTTCTGAGTTCAGTGATGCAAATGCATGTCAAGTGGATCAACACATTGTATCATTCTCCAGTGCAATAACAGTACTGAAATGAAGGCTAAAAGGGCATTAATGGGAGCCTTGAAAAATAAAATAAAAAAATAAGTAACTAAATAGTTACTTTTCACAGTAACGCATTACTTTTTGGTGTAAGTAACTGAGTTAGTAACGAAGTTACTTTTGAAATAAAGTAACTAGTAACTGTAACTAGTTACTGGTTTTCAGTAATTAACCCAACACTGCCTATTGGTACCTGTTTTTTGTGTATTTGGGATACGTATGAATCCTGATAATGTGAAATCAAACCACGGAGGCATAGCAAAGATCTTTATATAACAATACTGCCTTCCTTCGCGCTTCCAATTTGTGACGTTTTGCCAATTGGTGACATTTGCGGACGTTTTTGATTGATTGAGACTTGTATTAGTAGATTGCACAGTGCAGTACATATTCCGTAAAATTGACCACTAAATGGTAACATCCCAATAAGTTTTTCAACTTGTTTAAGTCGGGGTCCACTTAAATTGATTCATGATACAGATATATACTATCAGATATATACTAACATCATAATACAGTCATCACACAAGTTAATCATCAGAGTATATACATTGAATTATTTACATTATTTACCCACCGGGGGGTGGGATGTGGAGGGGATTTGGGGGGAGGGGGGGTAAGGTTTGGTGGATATCAGCACTTCAGTCATCAACAATAATATCATCTGATCAACAATAATACAATTTACCCTAATATCTTTGTGCAAGTTCATCATTGCAGTTAGACGTTGTAGCCAATAAGTTGCTTTTTTTTTCTTTATCCTCTTGTTGTGGGGCAGAATGGTTCGTACAAACCCCGTTTCCATATGAGTTGGGAAATTGTGTTAGATGTAAATATAAATGGAATACAATGATTTGCAAATCCTTTTCAACCCATATTCAATTGAATGCACTACAAAGACAAGATATTTGATGTTCAAACTCATAAACTTTATTTTTTTTGTGCAAATAATAATTAACTTAGAATTTCATGGCTGCAACACGTGCCAAAGTAGTTGGGAAAGGGCATGTTCACCACTGTGTTACATGGCCTTTCCTTTTAACAACACTCAGTAAACATTCGCGAACTGAGGAGACACATTTTTTAAGCTTCTCAGGTGGAATTCTTTCCCATTCTTGCTTGATGTACAGCTTAAGTTGTTCAACAGTCCGGGGGTCTACGTTGTGGTATTTTAGGCTTCATAATGCGCCACACATTTTCAATGGGAGACATGTCTGGACTACAGGCAGGCCAGTCTAGTACCCGCACTCTTTTACTATGAAGCCACGTTGATGTAACACGTGGCTTGGCATTGTCTTGCTGAAATAAGCAGGGGCGTCCATGGTAACGTTGCTTGGATGGCAACATATGTTGCTCCAAAACCTGTATGTACCTTTCAGCATTAATGGTGCCTTCACAGATGTGTAAGTTACCCATGTCTTGGGCCCTAATACACCCCCATACCATCACAGATGCTGGCTTTTCAACTTTGCGCCTATAACAATCCGGATGGTTCTTTTCCTCTTTGGTCCGGAGGACACGACGTCCACAGTTTCCAAAAACAATTTGAAATGTGGACTCGTCAGACCACAGAACACTTTTCCACTTTGTATCAGTTCATCTTAGATGAGCAAAGGCCCAGCGAAGCTGACGGCGTTTCTGGGTGTTGTTGATAAACGGTTTTCGCCTTGCATAGGAGAGTTTTAACTTGCACTTACAGATGTAAGTGACCCTCGCCCCATCCTTGTTTGTGAATGACTGAGCATTTCATGGAATCTACTTTTATACCCAATCATGGCACCCACCTGTTCCCAATTTGCCTGTTCACCTGTGGGACGTTCCAAATAAGTGTTTGATGAGCATTCCTCAACTTTATCAGTATTTATTGCCACCTTTCCCAACTTCTTTGTCACGTGTTGCTGGCATCAATTTCTAAAGTTAATGATTATTTGCAAAAAAAATTTTTTTTTATCAGTTTGAACATCAAATATCTTGTCTTTGTAGCATATTCAACTAAATATGGGTTGAAAATGATTTGCAAATCATTGTATTCCGTTTATATTTACATCTAACACAATTTCCCAACTCATATGGAAACGGGGTTCGTACATGCACATGCATCCTCCGTCGTTGCCATTTCTAACACAAAGAAGCGTATAGTTCTTATATCTGTCAGGAGACTCGCTATGGAAGCGCTAAGAACTAAATACATGGCTGACGGGGCAAAGACGCAGTCGAGGGCAAGATTATTTTATAAATATCTCCGCCATGCCTCTATAGTTTATTTCACATTTTCTGGACTTTTGCCGATACCAACCACGCTAAAACAGGTACCAATAGGTAAGAAAAGTTAGTTCTGCATAATAGGTCCTCTCTAGAGTTCAACATGTAAATGTGAGTCTGGCATTAATTAGACGGAGGAGGGTGTTCATGCTGTGACATGGCAGGCCGGCTTTTCAGAGCTCGTTACAGGACGGCCAATTTAAGGCCAGTCAGTGTGACTGTTGTTTATTTATACTCTGCCCTGAGTGCTGGCAGCTCCAAATACAACTCAAACACTGGAACACTCCGGCACATTGTCGAGCTACACGGGGTCCTAATCAACACCTCAGTTATATTGACAAGACGTATACAAACTCTCACAGTCACACATATACACTCAAAGAAACACTTCAAAGGACGTTCTCTTTCCTCAGTCTGACACGGGGATGCTTTTTTTTCCTACGCAACACGTCTTTGTCACCATATAAAGTTTCAACACTTAATTCTCTAAAGGTTATTTCATTCTGAAAGCAGACTGAAATGATCAATTAAACTTTGTCTAGCAGCTTTTATGCATAGGCAAGTTGCATCACCAAGTGCTTTACACCAGTAAAACTATTTAAATGAAATAAATAAAAAAGGAAGAAAACACTAAATATGGCATGGCACTGAGGATGGAGGAAAAATGGCATCTAAAAAACAGTATACAACATATTTTTAAAAAACCAATCCATCCATCCATTTCCTACCGCTTCTCTCGAGGGGAAAGAAATGAAATCAGAAGTAACAGAATACAATTTAAAGACTTAAGAGGAGTTTCCTGTTAAAAAGTCTGATTAAAAAGGTGTGCCTTTAAAATATTAACAATATTGTCTCCCAATTTATCCTCAAAACTAACATTTGTACTCGTTTAAAAAACAAACAAAAACAAAAACAACCTTACACCCGAATAGGACAGGATGTGACAATACAATAGCACAAGTAATATAAGAGAGAATGCTTGATTTTTTGACAATTACAATTAATAGCATATTCACTAACCTTAATATAAAACATCTGCAACTTAACACTTAGCGTATCAATGTCGAGTAAAATTATGGAAGACATGAGATATTTATTATTGATACACTATATTGCCAAAAGTATTTGGCCACCTGCCTTGACTCACATATACATGATAAATGATAAATGGGTTATACTTGTATAGCGCTTTTCTACCTTCAAGGTACTCAAAGCGCTTTGACAGTATTTCCACATTTACCCATTCACACACACATTCACACACTGATGGCGGGAGCTGCCATGCAAGGCGCTAACCAGCAGCCATCAGAGGCAAAGGGTGAAGTGTCTTGCCCAAGGACACAACAGATGTGACTAGGAAGGTAGAAGGTGGGAATTGAACCCCAGTAACCAGCAACACAGCCACTCTACCAAGTGCCATCCCATTCCTAACCCATGATGTGGGTCCACCTTTTGCAGCTATTACAGCTTCAACTCTTCTGGGAAGGCTGTCCACAAGGTTACGGAGTGTGATTATAGGAATTTCCCACCATTCTTCCAAAAGCGCATTGGTGAGGTCACACACTGATGTTGGTGGAGAAGGCCTGGCTCGCAGTCGCCGTTCTAATTCATCCCAAAGGTGTTCTATCGGGTTCAGGTCAGGACTCTGAGCAGGCCAGTCAAGTTCTTTGCACTATGCGCTTCAACATCCGCTGACCCCTCTCTGTCAGTTTACGTGGCCTACCACTTCGTGGCTGAGTTGCTGTTGTTCCAAAACTCTTCCATTTTCTTATAATAAAGCCGACAGTTGACTTTGGAATATTTATGAGCGAGAAACTTTCACGGCTGGATTTGTTGCACAGGTGGCATCCTATGACAGTTCCACGCTGGAAATCACTGAGAGCGGCCCATTCTTTCACAAATGTTTGTAGAAACAGTCTCCATGCCTAAGTGCTTGATTTTATACACCTGTGACCAGGCCAAGTGATTAGGACACCTGATTCTGATCTATTGGATGTGTGGCCAAATACTTTTGGCAATATAGTGTATTTTGTTATTTTGCTTTCCTTTAATGTTCAATAGTAAGCACACGTTATTTTATGAAGGGCAACAGGAGGTGAACTGACAATAATTGCTCAGGCTTGGCAAAGGTGTACGATTTAATTAGCTCGGATTCTTCCTACTTCTTTTTTTAGGCCTGTTGGATTGTGCAACTGTCATTTTATTTTAATTTGGCTCAGCATGCCTGAAATAAACTACATCATTACTAGAACTAGCACAGCTTTACTATCCACAAACAACCATTATTGGCTAAACATCTTGCAACGCAAGTGACTAAGTTTTATTTAGTCCCATTTCTATTGTACTGTCCTAGAGATTTACAGTAATAAATAGATTGCTGATTTTTGAATGGTGTACTCGCTTATTACAAACCCCAAAACCAGTGAAGTTGGCACGTTGTGTGAATCGCAAATAAAAACAGAATACAATGATTTGCAAATCCTTTTCAACTTATATTCAATTGCATAGACGGCAAAGACAATATATTTAATGTTCAAAGTGGAAAACGATGTTATTTTTTGCAAATATTAGCTCATTTGGAATTTGATGCCTGCAACATGTTTCAAAAAAGCTGGCACAAGTGGCAAAAAAGACTGAGAAAGTTGAGGAATGCTCATCAAAAACTTATTTGGAACATCCCACAGGTGAACAGGCTAATTGGTAACAGGTGGGTGCCATGATTGGGTATAACAGCAGCTTCCGTGAAATGCTCAGTCATTCACAAACAAGGATGGGGCGAGGGTCACCACTTTGTCAACAAATGCGTGAGCAAATTGTTGAACAGTTTAATAACAAGATTTCTAAACAAGCTATTGCAAGGAATTTAGGGATTTCACCATCTACGGTCTGTAATATGATCAAAAGGATCAGAGAATTTAAAGAAATCACCGCACGTAAGTGGCAAGGCCCGTGACCTTCGATCCCTGAGGCGGTACTGCATCAAAAAGTGACGTCAGTGTGTAAAGGATATCACCACATGGGCTTAGGAACACTTCAGAAAACCACTGTCAGTAACTACAGTTCGTCGCTACATCTGTAAGTGCAAGTTAAAACTCTACTATGCAAAGCGAAAGCCATTTATCAACAACACCCAGAAACGCCGCCAGCTTTGCTGGGCCCGAGCTCATCTAAGATGGACTTATGCAAAGTGTAAAAGTGTTCTGTGGTCTGACGAGTCCACATTTCAAATTATTTTTGGAAACTGTGGACGTCGTGTCCTCCGGAACAAAGACGAAAAGAACCATCCGGATTGTTATAGACGCAAAGTTGAAAAGCCAGCATCTGTGATGGTATGGGGGTGTATTAGTGACCAAGACATGGGTAACTTACACATCTGTGAAGGCACCATTAATGCTGAAAGGTACATACAGGTTTTAGAGCAACATATGTTGCCATCCAAGCAACGTTATCATGGACGCCCCTGCTTATTTCAGCAAGACAATGCCAAGCCACGTGTTACGACAGCGTGGCTTCATAGTAAAAGAGTGTGGGTACTAGACTGGCCTGCCTGTAGTCCAGAACTTGCACCTGGCTCGCTGACAACAAGCTATCCATACACTTGGGTAAAACAGAATCCATCCTGTTTGGGTCCCACATCAAACTTAAGAAAGTCAATGACTTTACTATAAAAGTGGGTGACATTGTTATCACCAGGAAAGATGAGGTCACCTACCTAGGTTCCATTCTAGAGGCTAACCTTTCCTGTGATAAAATGGCAACCAAGGTAATCAAAAAGGTTAACCAACGAACGAGATTTCTCTACAGAATTTCCTCTCTGGTCAACAAAAGCACCATGAGGATTCTGGCGGGAACTCTCGTTCAACCCTTTTTCGATTACGCATGCACCTCCTGGTACCCCAGCACCTCCAAAACCCTCAAATCTAAACTCCAAACATCCCAGAACAAGCTAGTCAGGTTACTTCTAGACCTCCACCCCAGATCCCACCTCACTCCTACCCACTTCTCTAAAGTGGGCTGGCTCAAGGTGGAGGACAGAGTTAAACAACTTGCACTGAGCCTAGTCTATAAAATCCGCTACACCTCCCTGATACCGAAGTACATGTCAAACTACTTCCTTAACGTAAATGACCGCCATAACCACAACACCAGGGGGAGCTCCACTAACCACGTTAAACCCAGATTCCGAACTAACAAAGGTCTTAACTCATTCTCTTTCTATGCCACATCAATGTGGAAAGCGCTCCCAACAGGTATAAAAGAAAGGGCATCTCTATCCTCCTTCAAAACCGCAATAAAAGTTCACCTCCAGGCAGCTACAACCCTAAACTAACACCCTCCCCGGATTGCTAATAGTCAAATGTGAACAATCAAATGCAGATACTTTTTCTTTTTCTTATGCCTTCTGATCTCTCTCTCTCTCTCTCTCTCTCTCTCTCTCTCTATGTCCACTACTTGATGTCCATACCCCCCCCCCCCCCACCCCTGATTGTAAATAATTCAATGTGATTATCTTATGTGATGACTGTATTATGATGATAGTATATATGATAGTATATATCTGTATCATGAATCAATTTAAGTGGACCCCGACTTAAACAAGTTGAAAAACGTATTCGGGTGTTACCATTTAGTGGTCAATTGTACGGAATATGTACTTCACTGTGCAACCTACTAATAAAAGTCTCAATCACAATCAAAAAAACCTGTCTCCCATTGAAAATGTGTGGCGCATTATGAAGCCTAAAATACCACAACGGAGACCCCCGGACTGTTGAACAACTTAAGCTGTACATCAAGCAAGAATGGGAAAGAATTCCACCTGAAAAGCTTCAGCTTTAGTCTCCTCAAAGTGTTGTTAAAAGGAAAAGCCATGTAACACAGTGGTAAAAATGCCCCTGTGCCAACTTTTTTGCTGTCATTAAATTCTAAGTTAATGATTATTTGCAAAAAAAATAATTAAGTTCCTCAGTTGGAACATTAAATATCTTGTCTTTGCAGTCTATTTAATTGAATATAAGTTGAAAAGGATTTGCAAATCATTGTATTCTGTTTTTATTTACCATTTACACAACCTGACAACTTCACTGGTTTTGGGTTTTGTAGATACTGCATGTGGAATTAAAACGTATGTTTTGGTGTCTAAAACATTGGTTACTATTATATTTTAGAGTGCATGACCTTCAACAACAACAAAGTGTTGACAAAACTCAGCATATTAATTTTATTACAGCATCTTGATGTCCATGCAAATGAAAACATTCAACAATAAAACAGGTCTGAATTAATAAATTACAGTCAGTCAGTTGAAAGTCTTTACTAGCGCCATTTTAACACCTTCATGTATTACCTTTGATTTGGAAATGGATATTTTGCTGACCTTGCAGCATTATGCAGTCTTATGAATGGCATCACAAACTTCTAAACAGCCCTAAAAATGCTTAATTCAAACAACATTCCAGTGTGATACATAAGAAAAAGGCATTATTAATAGGGAGGAACCTGGGGAGATTTCTGAAGCAAGAATTAGCCAACTTTACAATATATTGATAAATGCTTCATAAATCAAGACACCAGTAAAGTGATTAAGGGCAAACTGGTTGTAGGTACAAAATACCCTGAAGTTGCTTTAGAGTGAAGTCAATCTTACACCAGAAATAAACAAAAACTATCAAACAGCAGCCAGCAGGACTTCTACTTACATGGAGGGAAATATACAATAACATTAAAGGGGGAATCAAAGAAAATAAAAGAGTGCAATCTGGCAAGAAGAATATTGTGTATGACATGTAGAGTATAGCCAGTTGTAAAGATATGTCACAGTATATTGAAACATGGCACATATAAAACATTTGAAACTATCGCGTACATGAGAGATGGTAGTTCAGGGGTCATATATCCACAAATAGACGTTAATATTCCTCATGGAGCATTAGTACAGTCATGGTCAAAAGTTTACATACACTTGTAAAGAACATAATGTCATGGCTGTCTTGAGCTTCCAATCATTTCTACAACTCTTTTTTTTTTGTGATAGAGTGATTGGAGCACATACTTGTTGGTCACAAAAAAACATTCATGAAGTTTGGTTCTTTTATGAAATTATTATGAGTCTACTGAAAATGTGACCAAATCTGCTGGGTCAAAAGTATATATATATACAGCAATGTTAATATTTGCTTACATGTCCCTTGGCAAGTTTCACTGCAATAAGGCGCTTTTGGTAGCCATCCACAAGCTTCTGGTTGAGTTTTTGACCACTCCTCTTGACAAAATCGGTGAAATTCAGCAACATTTGTTGGGTTTTCTGACATGGACTTGTTTCTTCAGCATAAGTCAGGACTTTGGGAAGGCCATTCTAAAACCTTAATTCTAGCCTGAATTTAGCCATTCCTTTATCACTTTTGATGTGCGTTTGTGGTCATTGTCCTTTTGGAACACCAAACTGTGCCCAAGACCCATCCGCCGGGCTGATGATTTTAGGTTGTCCTGAAGAATTTGGAGGTAATCCTCCTTTTTCATTGTCCCATTTACTCTCTGTAAAGCACCAGTACAATTGGCAGCAAAACAGGCCCAGAGCATAATACTACCACCACCATGCTTGGCGGTAGGTATGGTGTTCCTGGGATTAAAGGCCTCACCCTTTCTCCTCCAAACATATTGCTGGGTATTGTGGTCAAACCGCTACATTTTAGTTTCATCTGACATCTCATGGACAAAGATAAGACCTTCTGGAGGAAAGTTCTGTATACTTTTGACCCAGCAGATTTGGTCACATTTTCAGTAGACCCATAGTAAATTCATATAAGAACCAAACTTCATGAATGTTTTTTGTGACCAACAAGTATGTGCTCTAATCACTCTATCACAAAAAAATAAGAGTTGTAGAAATTATTGGAAACTCAACACAGCCATGACATTATGTTCTTTACAAGTGTGTGTAAACTTTTGACTGTATATGCGTATACAAAAGCTTTATCAAGTCTGTGAAAATGCTCCTCATTAAAGCCTTCATTGGGCTACAGCGTCATGGCTCCAAAAGTCTGGTGGAGCTTGATGTTCACCTCCAAAAGAAATCTAACGGCGCTATGAACGGCAAAGCTGTGATTTGTCAGCGTTTTTTAGTCCTGTGAGAGCGCCCTTCTTTAAAACAAACATCTTCTGCACTGCCCCTAGCATTATGGCAGAGAATTGCAAAATTTCAGTTCGACAGGACCAAGACGCCATCAGAAGGGGCGGCTGTAGCATAATGAAGCCTTACAGTATTCTCAATTACATCAGCTTTGAAATGGTTTGCAACTGGCCTTCAAAAACACACGTTGTGCAATATAGCCTCCTCTCACTGACCAGTGCAGACCACCTTGCTACAATACACACATTTAGTCAGTCGCTTAGGAAGAAATAACTGGATTTTTATATAAAATGTTGGCAGAATAGAAACACGTAGGCATGCAGCGGAAAAATGCTCTAAATAGCTCAACTTTTCACATAAAAAGAGGAAAATTATAGGTAAACAAATGATTGCTGGCTCGATTTCTTTTTAGTGAGCCATTAGAGACAAAGAGATTTACATCTATCACTGATAAATGTTACATTTTATCACGTAGGCCAGAGAGTAACTACAAATTTGAGCGCCTGAATGTTCATGTCATTTAGAATTCAATCCAAATATGCTTCTAATGCAGGGGTGTCCAAACATTTTGCCTCCAAAGGCCAAAGTGCAAATGTGCCAACGGGCGAAAGACAGCAATTGTAAGTAAGGGTGTCCCAATACGTTGCCGATATTGGAGCCTTAAAGGGGAACTGTATTTTGGGGGGGGGGAATGTTGCCTAGTGTTCACAATCATTATGAAAGACATGACGATCATACTTGCCAACCCTCCCGATTTTTCCGGGAGACTCCCGAATTTCAGTGCCCCTCCCGAAAATCTCCCGGTGCAACCATTCTCCCGAATTTCTCCCGATTTTCACCCGGACAACAATATTGAGGGCGTGCTATGATGGCACTGCCTTTAGCGTCCTCTACAAACTGTCGTCGCGTCCACTTTTTCTCGTTATAGACAGCGTGGCGTATGCGGCTTCTACAGACACACATAAGTGACTTGATCAACAGCCATACAGGTCACACTGAGGGTGACCGTATAAACAACTTTAACACTGTTACAAATATGCGCCACACTGTGAACCCACACCAAACAAGAATGACAAACACATTTCGGGAGAACATCCGCACCGTAACACAACATAAACACAACAGAAAAAATACCCAGAATCCTTTGCAGCCCTAACTCTTCCGGGCTACAATATACACGCCCGCTACCACCAAACCCCGCCCCCCCCTCTTGAATTCGGAGGTCTCAAGGTTGGCAAGTATGATGACGATGGATGTTATTTTTTTTGCATTCTAAATATTAAATAAATGCGATCAAAAATCTGCTTTCAATGGAGCCTATGGGAGCCGCGCAATTCCGCCTACAAAAGCCCCTAATAAAACATCCAAACACCTCCATTGAGGTTTTATATACTGTACATGATGTAAGTATATAAGTAATGTAGTAACGGGGACATTTGTAATAACATTTAATATTTACGTATTTGGGTCATTTTAAGCATACGCTGCGCATTAATTTAAAAAACGCATTACGTTTGCTTTTTTTTAGTCTTCATCATTGATTATTACTCACTGCAGACTTTATGAGAGCCAACAAACATTATAAAACATCACTTACTGTACAATGTCTGCAGTCATTAGGATGCCGACTGATAGGATGTTCATATATAACCATTTAGATGAAAAATTACTCATAATCCTCGCAAAGAAACGGGGGGGGGCAGCAGGGACCAAACGTCTTTTTGTGTCATTCTCGCCAGTCCCAGGTCCTAAATGGCTGCCAAAGTGTACCAACTTGTTGGATTACCTACCCAGACGTCTCATGTCCAGGTGAAATGCATGATTTATAATCTACAATACACTTACAGGGCGCAGGGAAGCAAGGAAACAGCAGACCACTCGATGATGTAAACATAGCGACACACAGGAAGTGATCACGGCGCCGCTATAAATAGTTTGTCTGCGTTAGCGCTTATAATAACAATATCACTAATACTTAGTTAATATTCAAGACACAAAATGTAAATAGAGTATTGTTGGCGGTTTCTGAATGTTTTTTTATTGAATTTTATGGGCAAAATAGTGGAACTCCCATTGACGCCGCTGTAAGCGGACCTTTATTCACATTTATTTAATATTTAGAATGCATTAAAACAAATCCATCCGTCGTCATGTCTTTCAAAATGATTGTGAACAATAGGCAAAATTCCCCAAAAAGTGCAGTTCCCCTTTAAGTATTGGTCGATACCAATATTGAGCAGATACGATGCCAGCAGGATGAAGCCAAATATCATAAATATTTGTATTAATTTGCATTGTGGAATGTTAGAAAATGTTTGGTGAAATTAGTCAAACAGAGAACGAAGGTAGGTATGAAAATTATTATACTATTTATTATTAATCTTTAATTTGAAGTGGAGTGCTAATTCTTTAAGTTAAGATCATTACGTAGCAAGTTCAATGATGTGGACACACTTGTTACTACATCTCTACTTCAATGGCCTAGTGATTAGAGTGTCCGCCCTGAGATCGGTAGGTTGTGAGTTCAAACCCCGGCCGAGTCATACCAAAGACTATAAAAATGGGACCCTTTACCTTCCTGTTTGGCACTCAGCATCAAGGGTTGGAATTGGGGGTTAAATTACCAAAAATGATTCCCGGGCGCGGCCACTGCTGCTGCCCAGTCCTCCCCTCACCTCCCAGGGGGTGATCAAGGGTGATGGGTCAAATGCAGAGAATAATTTTGCCACACCTAGTGTGTGTGTGACAATCATTGGTACTTTAATGCACTTGGAGCCTGTATTTGTACGTATTGTAAACCATAATTATTTGATACTTGTTTATGTTGACAAATGTAGTATTTTAGAGTGCAATATTGTTCAATTAAGGACACGTTTTAGGGATGTTTAGCTTGTGTGCTATCGTGTGTTTAGCTGTTGTGTAGCGGCTGGCTCCCAGTAGCTGACAGTATAGCCCATCATGTTTACTTTTTGTAAATGACTTGACTAAACTACCAAGAAAAGACCTAACTTGTGTGCTATTTGGAGGACATTTACTGTAGATGTGAACTGGCTGTCCAGGTTTACACAACTTAACGCACTGCAAGAGTGCTTGTATTGAAGCGCTTTTATTGGCGATTTTACCTTAAGCCGATATCATCCGATACGTGTTTCTTTTGCTGATATCACACAGATAACCTACATCAATATTGGATCAGAAAACCTCGAATTTTAAGTGTGAAACACAAAATAACCTAAAGATAAATTTAATTAAGTTCCCATCCTGTGGTGGGCCAAACAAAATGACTCAACAGGCCAAATTTGGCACACGGGCCCCACTTTCGGCACCCCTGCTCTAATGTATTTGTGATCCCACGAAATGAATTGTTAACACAGGTTAAAAAAATGTGTAAAGTTGGAAAGTGGTACGGCATACATCTCTACCGGCTGCTCAGTACCGCTCTGAATAAAAATAAAATAGGGCAGGATCTGCATTCAATGCATTGTCCCATGTGTCCTCCACAGTTTTGTACTCCACTTCGCCATCAGTCTCTTCTCAAATACAATTATCTCCTGCTGTTGCCAACAGTCACGTGTCAACAAGTAAATACTGTAATGAGATCCTTATTTTCCTCCATCAGTATTGATACTGAATAGTATTAATCAAGTTTCAATCTTCTAAATGTTTCTATTCTTGAGCATTGAAGTTGGTTTGCAGACTAAACCTCTCCCCATTTTAAATGCCACTTAAAATGAAACGTACAGTCTTCTCTTTAAAGTACACAGAAGATGTACAGTTTCAGTCATTTCTTGAGCAGGTAAAAACGTTATTTCACTGCATACTGCACATGGTTCTAGTCCGGGGGTCGGCAACCCGCGGCTCTAGAGCCGCATGCGGCTCTTTAGCGCCGCCCTAGTGGCTCTCTGGAGATTTTTCAAAAATGTATGAAGAATGGAAAAAGATGAGGGGAAAAAAATCAATTTTTTTGTTTCAGAATGTTTTCTGTGGGAGGACAAACATGACATAAACCTCGCTAATTGTTATAAATCACACTGTTTATATTAAACATGCTTCACTGATTCGAGTATTTGGCGAGCGCCGTTTTGTCCTACTAATTTTGGCGGTCCTTGAACTCGCCGTATAGTTTGTTTCCATGTATAACTTTCTCCGACTTTCTAGGACGTGTTTTATGCCACTTTTTCTATCTCATTTTGTCCACCACACTTTTAACGTTGGGCATGAGTGCACAAAGGTGAGTTTTGTTGATGTTATTGACTTGTGTGGAGTGCTAATCAGACATATTTGGTCACTGCGTGACTGCAAGCTAATCGATGCTAACATGCTATTTAGGCTAGCTATATGTACATATCGCATATGCCTCATTTGTAGCTATATTTGAGCTAATTTAGTTTCCTTTAAGTCCTCTTAATTACATGTATATCTCATGACACATGTAATATGGCTTTTAATTTTTTGCGGCTCCAGACAGATTTGTTTTTGTATTTTTGGTCCAATATGGCTCTTTCAACATTTTGGGTTGCCGACCCCTGTTCTAGTCTATGGCGAGCTTTGTTGTATGTTTTTTTTTTTTACAGCAGAAACGTTTTTTCCACTTTGCAAAGAAGTGAGTTTACACATGAACTTTGATGTTGTGTGTATCAGAGCACGACTGAGCTCTGCTACAACTTTGGCACAGTTGACAGTACAGGTGGTCCTGACGCTACGAACGAGTTCCAGTCCTACGACTAAGGCAGTCACACGAGGCAGAATAATTGAAGCACATTTAAAACATTGTAATAAAAAGATTATATACAAGAACTGAATTAAATAGTGCAAGGCCAACTCCTTACTTTTTCCCCTGTGGTTGTCTTGCATACTTGGACGGAGAGACGGGGGTATTTGAGGAAGTCTCAAAAATGAGTCCACTACACTATTTTATAATAGAAGTTCCTTTCACGTGTCCAAAGATACTTTATGATGGTTGTGGCATTTTTCTGACTTAAACCAAGCATGTCTGATTTCTAGGGCTGTCAAAAATAAGAACTTGTGATTAATCACACAAAAAAAATCTTGCATTAATCATGTAATTACGCAAATTAATCACACCATTTTATTTTGAGCTTAGATGCTATTTTACCTTAACTGTGGATGGTTATCTGAAAGGTGTGTGTTGTTATACGGTCAGTGATCAGGTCAATGCATACGTCCGACTCCGACTGGTGTACTAACTGGCAAATTTCACTTTAAATCGACCCTACTGGACTTTAGATAGAACTGTTATCACGTTTGATCAAGGTTTGAGCATATATTCACGCAAAACATTTGAAAAATTTTCCTGCATGACATTCTGACGATAAAATTGCATCTGTGTCCAAATATTAGGGTCTTCTTTAAGTTAATTTAATTTATGCAAGCAAGTAAAAACCTGTGATGAATTATGAGTCATCAAAAAGAGTCAATAGTGTGATTAATCCTATCTAAAAAAAATAATTGCCTTCTTTTTTTTTTTTTAAACACACTGCCCCAAGAAGGGTCTGCCTCATGCTGGAGATTGAAGTCAAAAGGTCAATCAAAAAGAACAAAAGTGACAGTCTCCTTTCTCAACCCGTGTAGCAAGCGCGACTATGCATTTACTCCTTGTACATCCTCTTCCACCACGCGCCCGGAACTAGTTATTTTTCTTTTTGTACGGTATTAATAATGAAGAAAGTGCGTTGGTAAACAGGGAAATTCATAACACAGGATTTCGTCAAACGAGGACCCCCCTGCAGTGATGTGTGTTGTATTTCAATTGGTCACGTGACATTGATTTGAGATGGCTCATGATCAGGCTGGAGACCATGAAATTCGACACGTTGTCCTCACCCTCACTCTGTCGCCATCTTCTCAATGTGGTCAGTTAACAACTTGTACTGCTCTGCAAAGATCAACCACAGTCAAATTAGATATTAGTATTCAGCTCCAGCAGGGGAAAAAAACTGTTTAAAACAATCATTCAGTATCTGCAACTTTTGGTTGTTTGCAGTGTTATTATAAAAGAGTGGATATGTCAGAAGTAAAGTATGTTTATAGCTCTAAAGAGCATTCAAAAAACCCATACGTCCATTTTTTTGCCCCTCGAAAAATAACATTACCGTGGAAATAATAGTTGATGTGTAGTCATAAGATGTCTGATAACTCCCCCTTGTGGAAACTCTACAGTTTGCTAAATGGCACTGCCACAATAGTCCCAATTAAGAACAAGTGTTAAATGTTTTTACCTTTGTTCAGGTTTCCAATGACAGCCTGCTTCTTCAGAAAATCTTTGCACAGTTTTTCACTGAGCCCAAATGCCACCATGTTGTGAGTAAACGTCCTGCAAAAACAAACACATTCATAAGTTTACTCCATTTACTTATTTACTTAAGTTTACACCATATAATAAAATAAATAACTTAAGAAATAGATATGTCACTGCACTTTTTTTAGGAGGCACAGGCTATGTATAATTTACATGCAAAAAAAAGCAAACTTGTTCTTTGAAAATATTCTAATACCCAAAAGAGAACAAGATATCAATTAAAAACACAAGTTGATTTGTGATTATTTTCTCAAAAGTGATTTCAATCAATCAATCAATCAATGTTTATTTATATAGCCCTAAATCACAAGTGTCTCAAAGGGCTGTACAAGCCACAACGACATCCTCGGTACAGAGCCCACATACGGGCAAGGAAAAACTCACCCCAGTGGGACGTCGGTGAATGACTATGAGAAACCTTGGAGAGGACCGCATATGTGGGTAACCCCCCCCCTCTAGGGGAGACCGAAAGCAACGGATGTCGAGTGGGTCTGACATAACATTGTGAAAGTCCAGTCCACAGTGGATCCAACACATCAGCGGGAGTCCAGTCCACAGCGGGGCCAACAGGAAACCATCCCGAGCGGAGACGGGTCAGCAGCGCAGAGATGTCCCCAACCGATGCACAGGCTAGCGGTCCACCCGGGGTCCCGGCTCTGGACAGCCAGCACTTCATCCATGGCCACCGGACCTATGCAACTCCCCCTCGCAAGGGACAGGGGAGAAGAGGAGAGAAGAAAAGAAACGGCAGATCAACTGGTCTAAAAAAGGGGGGGTCTATTTAAAGGCTAGATTATACAAATGAGTTTTAAGATGGGACTTAAATGCTTCTACTGAGGTAGCATCTCTAACTGTTACCGGGAGGGCATTCCAGAGTACTGGAGCCCGAATAGAAAACGCTCTATAGCCCGCAGACTTTTTTTTGGCTCTGGGAATCACTAATAAGCCGGAGTTCTTTGAACGCAGATTTCTTGTCGGGACATATGGTACAATACAATCGGCGAGATAGGCTGGAGCTAAACCGTGTAATATTTTATACGTAAGTAGTAAAACCTTAAAGTCGCATCTTAAGTGCACAGGAAGCCAGTGCAAGTGAGCCAGTATAGGCGTAATATGATCAAACTTTCTTGTTTTTGTCAAAAGCCTTGCAGCCGCATTTTGTACCAACTGTAATCTTTTAATGCTAGACATAGGGAGGCCCGAAAATAATACGTTACAGTAATCGAGACGAGACGTAACGAACGCATGAATAATGATCTCAGCGTCGCTAGTGGACAAGATGGAACGAATTTTAGCGATATTACGGAGATGAAAGAAGGCCGTTTTAGTAACACTCTTAATGTGTGACTCAAACGAGAGAGTTGGGTCGAAGATAATACCCAGATTCTTTACAGAGTCGCCTTGTTTAATTGTTTGGTTGTCAAATGTTAAGGTGGTATTATTAAATAGATGTTGGTGTCTAGCAGGACCGATAATCAGCATTTCCGTTTTCTTAGCGTTGAGTTGCAAAAAGTTAGCGGACGTCCATTGTTTAATTTCATTAAGACACGCCTCCAGCTGACTACAGTCCGGCGTGTTGGTCAGCTTTAGGGGCATGTAGAGTTGAGTGTCATCAGCATAACAGTGAAAGCTAACACCGTACTTGCGTATGATGTCACCCAGCGGCAGCATGTAAATACTAAAGAGTGCAGGGCCAAGAACCGAACCCTGGGAAATTAATTAATTAACAACTTGTAAAAGTAACAATTTGTTAGCTATCTAAAACAATGTTGTTCAGCGTTCAAATGTAACATTTTGTTTATTTTAAATATGCTTAACAGTGTTGTACTAAGGAACATAATATGTTTACACGTGCACTATTCACCCCGACTAAAAAGCAGCAGTAAGAAGCATATGTTATTTAAACTGCAAACCTCAGCAATTATGGTCTGTTTACTTTCTATTTGTTCACCTCTTTTTTTTTTTCAAGAAAAATAAAATACAAAATGTGCAATAAATAAGTAAACAGATTGATTTTGTATATTAAACAAATAAATACAAAAAATATTATACTGTAAATAATACCCTAAAGGGGAACTGCAATCCATTCACAATCTTTACGAGCGACAAGAACATGGTTTTTTGCATTCTAATTTGTAATAATCGGCTCGTTTTAGGGAGCTTGCAATGCAGATGATTGGAGCTATCCCTTCTGCTTCTACATCACTCAACATTTCAACTTGGACCCGCCGACTTCGCTCAAAAGACTAAGCAACATGATAGTTTGTTCTCATAATTTTTTTTAGCCGTTGTCACGTCGTGGTCGCATGTTGGGAAAGCGTGGATCGCTTTCCCAACATGCAGACGGAAACTCCGGAGGCAAGGTGCAGGTAAGACAGTGACTTATTTTTCATAAATCAGTCAGGACACAAACAAACAAAACAAGCGTGCCGATAGCACGGGAAGCCAAGGAAATAGCTAACAGGAGAGCTTAGCAAAGAAAAAAAATGGCAAAGCTTAGCTCAGGAAGCAAGAGGTAACGACGTAGCTGTTGCATTGAGCAAATAAGACAGCCAGACTGACTGTGGCAAAAAAACTGAAATAAGTAGCTCTCTGATTAGTGCCCGGGGGCAGGTGAGCGTCCAGTACTAATCAGAGGCAGGTGAAACTAATCAGCACTCATGGTAACCAAAAACACAAAAACCAAAAGGTGCTGAAAACACAACTGAGGGAGTCAAAAACTAAACAAAACATGATCCGGGAAACGGATCATGACACTTGTGGACTATTCTGAATTTACCAGCCTAAATCGGAGAGCAGACATTGTAAGTAATTGTTTGTTGTCAACAGTGTTGGGACTAACGCGTTACAAAGTAAGCCGTTATTTTCGGCGGTAACTAGTAGTCTAACGAGTTATTTTTTATATTCAGTAACTCAGTTTCCGTTACTACATGATGCGTTACTGCGTTATTTTACGTTATTTTTTATATAGTATCGGCTAGAAACTGAGAAGATCTGAGTGTGTTTTATTGCTGCGGTGTCGTCTTTCTTATTCTTCCTGTGTCACAAGGAAGAGAAGAGGTGCGCCGTGTGTGGGTGTGTGTGGGGCGTGGCGTGTCTGTGTCTACTAACAAGACATCATGGCAGAGCCGAAGCCGAGTTTCTTAACATGGAGATATTTTCACTACTTTTTTTTTGTCGAGCACAAAGAAAAGAACAGTTTAGTTAAATGTAAGTTGTGTCTTGGATCAAAGATCCTATCTACTGCCCAAAACAGCAATTAAAATCTGCTGAAGCAGCTACAAAAGCAACATGCTTCGACAAAGCTAGTAAAGAGAGACACAGGCTCCGATGGCTCTTCGCCTACACCACTACCACCACCTAAGGATTTTAACGGAGGGACTGCTAGCTAGGACAACATTGATAGAACCATTGCAGTACATACATTTAGTTTTTATAAATAAAAGGAGAAAAGATAAGTGATTTTTTTATTAATTTCATGTGTATATACAAACCCCGTTTCCATACGAGTTGGGAAATTGTGTTAGATGTAAATATAAATGGAATACAATGATTTGCAAATCCTTTTCAACCCATATTCAATTGAATGCGCTACAAAGACAAGATATTTGATGTTCAAACTCATAAACTTAATTTTTTATTTTGCAAATAATAATTAACTTACAATTTCATGGCTGCAACACGTGCCAAAGTAGTTGGGAAAGGGCATGTTCACCACTGTGTTACATGGCCTTTCCTTTTAACAACACTTAGTAAACGTTTGGGAACTGAGGAGACACATTTTTTAAGCTTCTCAGGTGGAATTCTTTCCCATTCTTGCTTGATGTACAGCTTAAGTTGTTCAACAGTCCGGGGGTCTCCGTTGTGGTATTTTAGGCTTCATATTGCGCCACACATTTTCAATGGGAGACAGGTCTGGACTACAGGCAGGCCAGTCTAGTACCCGCACTCTTTTACTATGAAGCCACGTTGATGTAACACGTGGCTTGGCATTGTCTTGCTGAAATAAGCAGGGGCGTCCATGGTAACGTTGCTTGGATGACAACATATGTTGTTCCAAAACCTGTATGTACCTTTCAGCATTAATGGTGCCTTCACAGATGTGTAAGTTACCCATGTCTTGGGCACTAATACACCCCCATACCATAACAGATGCTGGCTTTTCAACTTTGCGCCTATAACAATCCGGATGGTTCTTTTCCTCTTTGGTCCGGAGGACACGACATCCACAGTTTCCAAAAACAATTTGAAATGTGGACTCGTCAGACCACATAACACTTTTCCACTTTGTATCAGTCCATCTTAGATGAGCTCAGGCCCAGCGAAGCCGACGGCGTTTCTGGGTGTTGATAAACGGTTTTCGCCTTGCATAGGAGAGTTTTAACTTGCACTTACAGATGTAGCGACCAACTGTAGTCACTGACAGTGGGTTTCTGAAGTGTTCCTGAGCCCATGTGGTGATATCCTTTACACACTGATGTCGCTTGTTGATGCAGTACAGCCTGAGGGATCGAAGGTCACGGGCTTAGCTGCTTACGTGCAGTGATTTCTCCAGATTCTCTGAACCCTTTGATGATATTACGGACCGTAGATGGTGAAATCCCTAAATTCCTTGCAATAGCTGGTTGAGAAAGGTTTTTCTTAAACTGTTCAACAATTTGCTCACGCATTTGTTGACAAAGTGGTGACGCTCGCCCCATCCTTGTTTGTGAATGACTGATCATTTCATGGAATCTACTTTTATACCCAATCATGGCACCCACCTGTTCCCAATTTGCCTGTTCACCTGTGGGATGTTCCAAATAAGTGTTTGATGACTTTATCAGTATTTATTGCCACCTTTCCCAACTTCTTTGTCACGTGTTGCTGGCATCAAATTGTAAAGTTAATGATTATTTGCAAAAAAAAAAAAGTTTATCAGTTTGAACATCAAATAGGTTGTCTTTGTAGCGTATTCAACTGAATATGGGTTGAAAATCATTTGCAAATCATTGTATTCCGTTTATATTTACACAATTTCCCAACTCATATGGAAACGGGGTTTGTAGACAAACTTTAATGATCCACAAGGGAAATTGTTCCACACAGTAGCTCAGTTACAAAGGATGGACAGGGAAAGGAAGGAAAGGATAATGCATACAAGGGCACAAAAAGAGGGCAAAAACAAAATGTATAAAGTAGACTAAAAATGTACCATAGTAGCAATATAAAATATAATATATACTGTATATATTATACAATGTATATATAATACATATTGTAATTAATAACCTATCTCCTCTGAGTAGGTACTCCTTTTTGAACAACTGCAGGCATCAATGCTGCTTCATACATTTAGTATGTTAGTGTTATATATATTTCTGCTAGAGGCACCACTGGTGATCTTGGCCACAAAGACACTTTCTGTCACCTTTTCTGTACCAGTGTGACTGAATAAAAAAAGTGATGTAGATTCAAGGTGTGGCATTTACCACACAGCAAAGTTTACTGAACAACTGATATGACACTGTATCAAAAAGCCCAATGTTCCTGTTTTACTTGTCAACTCCATACTAAATAAAGTGGTGGTCTACTTTACCCCAGCTGGCCAAAAGCAATGTTTTCATCCATTTTGGAGCGGTCGTCCCTTTCCTGCTGGGTCATGTGACACCACCTCTCCCTGTTGACAGAAAAAAAAAAGAATTGTTTGCGTTTGATTTTGACATATACCATGATTTCTCCAAAAAGACCAACCAGGAGTGGATGCCAAACAAACACCTGCTTCAAAATAAACAACAGCTTTCACCTGAACTTGTTGCATAGATGTTTTGTGGGTTGGAAAACATTTCAAAGACACCCACTCTTGTACCTGATCAATTTGTCAGCAAATGAAAAAGACAACAAATGACTAATTCACATTCACAAACATTAAACAGGTAGCATGTTAAAAAGTCGCAAATCAGAAAAAACAACAGTAAAAAACAAAGCAAACATAGGACAATAGAATTGTAGAACTAAAGTAATAAAACTAAATCCGTATGGGTAATGTGAAGTGAAGTGAATTATATTTATATAGCACTTTTCTCCAGTGACTCAAAGCGCTTTTACATAGTGAAACCCTATATCTAAGTTACATTTAAACCAGTGTGGGTGGCACTGGGAGCAGGTGGGTAAAGTGTCTTGCCAAAGGACACAACGGCAGTGACGAGGATGGCAGAAGCTGGGATCGAACCTGGAACCCTCAAGTTGCTGGCACGGCCACTCTACCAACCGAGCTATACCGCCCCATGTCTCTATGTCAGTGGTTCTTAACCTGGGTTCGATCAAACCCTAGGGGTTCGGCGGAGGTCAAGACACACCCGACTCATCGTGTAAATAAAAACATCTCCCTATCGGCGTATTACGGATACGGCAACAGCAGAAGTCAGACTGATTTGCAGGTGTGTAATTTGTTGTGAGTTTATGCACTGTGTTGGTTTTGTTGTTTGAACAAGGTGATGTTCATGCACGGTTCATTTTGTGCACCAGTAAAAAAAACATGGTAACACTTTAGTATGGGGAACATATTCACAATTAATTAGTTGCTTATTAACATGCAAATTAGTAACATATTGGCTCTTAACTAGTAATTATTAAGTACTTATTAATGCCTTATTCGGCATGGCCTTATTATTACCCTAACCCTCTAACCCTGGCCCTAACCCTCTAACCCTAACCAAATAACTCTAAATTAAGTCTTTGTTACTTAGAATATGTTCCCCTAGTGTCCAAAAAACTCTAAATTAAGTCTTGGTTACTTAAAATATGTTCCCCATACTAAAGTGTTACCAAAAACATATAACTTTGTCTTGAATTTGAAAAAAAACATTTTATTTTTCACTAAAGAAGGGTTCGGTGAATGCGCATATGAAACTGGTGGGGTTCGGTACCTCCAACAAGGTTAAGAACCACTGCTCTATGTACTAACTTCAACTGATGGAAGTATACATCCTTAGCTGTCAAATGATGTTTTAAAAATCAGATTAGTCACACTTTTGAATTTGGATTAATCATGATCAGGTTATTGCTCACTTGCATATTTTAAGTCAAATTTAAAAAAGTGCCAACATTTCGACAAAAATGCAATGTTATTGTCAGAATGTCATCCAATGCACGTCATTAATTTGCTCAAAACTTGGTGAGAGTTGTATTTTAAGTTCCACCAGGGTGTGTTTTGATGTGAAATTAACCAGCGAGCACACCGATCTGAGTCCCACTCACTCATCTTTGCACAGATGTATGCAATGACCTGATTACTGACTGTCTAACAATACACACCTTTTAGGTAACCCTACATAGTTAATATAACATAGAATGTACAGTCAAATAAATTAGGTTAAATATCTGCGATTATAAATAATTAATGCGATAATTAGCTATTTTTTATGCTTAATCACATGAGCTAACTCATTATTTTTGACATCCCTAATTCTTAGTAATCCTGGTATAATTACGGGTTATCATAATACATGTGTGCGCTAAGTAGGCAAATGAGAAAAAAACAAATCATAATTTCATCATGTGTTGCATGTGATGTCACCGACTCGAGCACTTAATAATAGCAATAATGGAATAGATGTATGTAGCGCTTTTCTAGACATTCGAACAGGGCCGCAGGAACACGTTCAACGTTGGGGGAGAGGGGGACGCACGCATTCACACCCACATACATACACAATGTTCCCCAAACAGTGTCTGTTGATTGTGTGAGTGTTAAGTGTCCCAAACTTTTTCACTATTGATACGATACCGATATTAATACGATCCGATAACAGCAGGAATCATAAGTATTTATATTATTTAGTAGTGTGGAATGTTAGAAAAGGTTTGACCAAGGGAAATGAGTCAAACAGAGAACAATGGTAGGTATGAAAAACAATAACCTAGTTGTTTTAACGTCTGGAATGGATTTATGCTGTCTTCAAGTTGAAGGAGAGTGGCAATTGTTTTTGGCGACACAGAGTGATCACAAAAAATTGTTAAGGTAAGCTCATGACAGTAAGTTGAAGGATGCGGACACGTTTGTTGCTGAATACTTTCTAATACGGTTCTGCCTTTGAGACTTTGTACGTGTAAGTAATATGCAACTATAATTATTTGATACTTGTTTATATTGATAAATGTGCTTTTTTATTGTTCTATGATTGTTACTTAAGTATAGCTTGTGTGCTATTGTGTCCATCGCTGTTGTGTAGCTGCTATCTCCTAGTAGCCTATAGCGAAGCATGTTCACCTTTTGTAAATGAGTAAAATAGAAAAAATTGTATGCTAATTGGAAGACATTTAGATGTTAACTGGCTGTCCAGCTTTGCAGAAGAAAACATGCTGCAGGACTGCTTGTATCGCACATGACACTAAACACAAGTAAACAGGCTGCAGGACTGCTTGTATCGCACATGATATCACACACAAGTCAACACGCTGCAGGACTGATTACATCACACATGATATCACACACAAGTAAGCATGCAGCAGGACTGCTTGTATCGCTCATGACATCACACACGAATAGACACGCAAGCAGGACATCTTGTATCGCACATGATGTCACAAAAGTAAACATGCGGCAAGACTGCTTGTATCGTGCATGATATCACACACAAGTAAACATGCTGCAGGACTGCTTGTATCGCACATAATATTACACAAGTAAACATGCTGCAGGACTTTTTGTACCGCACATGATATCACACACAAGTAAACATGCTGCAGGACTGCTTGTATCACACATAATATCACACACAAGTAAACACGCTGCAGGACTTTTTGTATCGGACATAATATCACACTCAAGTAAACATGCTGCATTACTGCTTGTATCGCACATGATATCACACACAAGTAAACACGCTCCAGGACTGCTTGTACCGCACATGATATCACACACGAGTAAACATGCTGCAGGACTGCTTGTATCGCACATAATATTACACACAAGTAAACACGCTGCAGGACTTTTTGTACCGCATATGATATCACACACAAGTAAACACGCTGCAGGAATTTTTGTATCGCACATGATATCACACACAAGTAAACATGTTGCATGACTGCTTGTATCACACATGATGTCACACAGAAGTAAACACGCTGCAGGACTGCTTGTATCGCACATGATATCACACACAAGTAAACATACTGCAGGACTGCTTGTATCGCACATGATATCACACACAAGTAAACATGCTGCAGAACTGCTTGTATCACACATGATATCACACACAAGTTAACACGCTGCAGGACTGCTTGTATCACACATAATATCACACACAAGTAAACACGCTGCAGGACTGCTTGTATCACACACAAGTAAACACGCTGCAGGACTGCTAGTATCGCACATTATACAACACACGAGTAAACATGCTGCAGGACTTTTTGTATCGCACATGATATCACACACAAGTAAACATGCCGCATGACTGCTTGTATCGCACGTGATAGCACACACAAGTAAACACGCTTCAGGACTTTTTGTACCGCACATGATGTCACACACAAGTAAACACGCTGCAGGACTGCTTGTATCGCACATGATATCACACACAAGTAAACACGCTGCAGGACTGCTTGTATCGCACATGATATCACACACAAGTAAACACGCTGCAGGACTGCTTGTATCGCACATAATATTACACACAAGTAAACACGCTGCAGGACTTTTTATATTGCACATGATATCACACACAAGTAAACAGGCTGCAGGACTGCTTGTATCGCACATTATATCACACACAAGTAAACACGCTGCAGGACTACTTGTATCGCACATTATATCACACACAAGTTAACAGGCTGCAGGACTGCTTGTATCGCACATGATATCACACACAAGTAAACCCGCTGCAGAACTGCTTGTATCGCACATAATATTACACACAAGTAAACACGCTGCAGGACTTTTTGTATCGCACATGATATCACACCCAAGTAAACATGACATCTACAGTACTGTAAATTAAAGCTGTGTGTATTTCCTGCTTCCTGTTTAAACAAATATGTAGGCTACCATTGTTTGCGTCAATGTGAACTTCCTCACGCTGCAGGTGTCCACATGCTTACTGCTCAGAGAACACAATGAAATTAATAGAATTTAAAAGAACAGGGGGAACTGATGAATCCTGGTTAGTTAGTCCGTACTTGAAAAAAAACTTTACTATGGAGTGTGGGCAGTGCTGTTGAGTTTCTCTGTGTAAATGAGTGGAGATTAGAATACAGAAACTTTGAGGCATGAATCAGCTGACCTCATGATGAACTATTTTAAGGATAATTTTTTGTATTTTTAATCAGAGGACTATATTTTTCTATGTTGTAAATATTATGTGTGAAGTCTTACTTAAGGTTACATTCAATTTAATAATTAGGCCATCAAGTTAAGATAAATGTTGCGATGATTGATAAGTGGATGAAGGATACTTTATTTTACTTTAATTCTACGTTTTGTTTTTTTTAGTTTCCTCCCTGAGGGATTGCCTCCTTATTGTGGTCAGATGGCTGCGTACCTCAGTGACCTTAAGAGCTACCATCAAGAGCTTGAAGTTGTACAGTTGTGAAGGTAGAGGCCTGACAAAGTGCAATCCACTTCTCCAGGTTAGAGTTGGACACACACTGTTTTGATTGATTGATTGAGACTTTTATTAGTAGGTTGCACAGTGAAGTACATATTTCGTACAATTGACCACTAAATGGTAACACCCGAATAAGTTTTTCAACTTTTTAAGTCGGGGTCCACTTAAATTGATTCAGATACAGATATATACTATCATCATAATACAGTCATCACACAAGATAATCACATTGAATTATTCACATTATTTACAATCAGGGGTGTGGAGGGGGGGGGGTGTAGGATATGGACAGCAAGTAGTGGACATAGAGAGAGAGAGAGAGAGAGAGAGAGAGAGAGAGAGAGAGAGAGAGAGAGAGAGAGAGAGAGAGAGAGAGAGAGAGAGATCTGAAGGCATAAGAAAAAGTATCTGCATTTGATTGTTTACATTTGATTATTAGCAATCCGGGAAGGGTGTTAGTTTAGGGTTGTAGCTGCCTGGAGGTGAGCTTTTATTGCGGTTTTGAAGGAGGATAGAGATGCCCTTTCTTTTATACCTGTTGGGAGCGCATTCCACATTGATGTGGCATAGAAAGAGAATGAGTTAAGACCTTTGTTAGTTCGGAATCTGGGTTTAACGTGGTTAGTGGAGCTCCCCCTGGTGTTGTGGTTATGGCGGTCATTTACGTTAAGGAAGTAGTTTGACATGTACTTCGGTATCAGGGAGGTGTAGTGGATTTTATAGACTAGGCTCAGTGCAAGTTGTTTAACTCTGTCCTCCACCTTGAGCCAGCCCACTTTGGAGAAGTGGGTAGGAGTGAGGTGGGATCTGGGGTGGAGGTCTAGAAGTAACCTGACTAGCTTGTTCTGGGATGTTTGGAGTTTAGATTTGAGGGTTTTGGAGGTGCTAGGGTACCAGGAGGTGCATGCGTAACCGAAAAAGGGTTGAACGAGAGTTCCCGCCAGAATCCTCATGGTGCTTTTGTTGACCAGGGAGGAAATTCTGTAGAGAAATCTCGTTCGTTGGTTAACCTTTTTGATTACCTTGGTTGCCATTTTATCACAGGAAAGGTTAGCCTCTAGAATGGAACCTAGGTAGGAGACCTCATCTTTCCTGGTGATAACAATGTCACCCACTTTTATAGTGAAGTCATTGACTTTCTTAAGGTTGATGTGGGACCCAAACAGGATGGATTCCGTTTTACCCAAGTGTATGGATAGCTTGTTGTCAGCGAAGTGAAGTGAAGTGAAGTGAAGTGAATTACATTTATATAGCGCTTTTTCTCAAGTGACTCAAAGCGCACGCGAGCCAGGTGCAAGTTCTACAGAGCTCAGCACTGAGGATTTTCTCCACCTGTGACTTGTCCTTGTCGGATACTGTAGCGAACAACCACATTCAATTAAGAAAACAATGTTGATACTGTATTAGCACAGGTAAAAAGTGTTGTAGCATAATGCCTCCTCCATATTTCTGAATGCCCCCTCATATATGCCTGCCTAGAACCGGCCTTGCTTCCACAGTATATTTTTCGGGGGGGACAGATGCGTCTTTCTCCAATATTGGGGAGGAGATGTCCCCCTGGTTCCTACGACCCTGCATTCAACACGACTTACAGTGAGAAGTGAAAACCCATTATTCATTCAGTCCACATTCATACACACACATACGCTTGGCAGGCAAACGGGCGTATTCATATAGCAGGCTGCCCATCAGTAATGTTGCAGTTTTTCATGCCAAAAAAACAAGCATACCTGATATAAAAGCGTTTAAAATTAAAGATCCAGTCTTAAAAATGTCATAGCTCGATGCTAATTCGCATTGGATATGCCATATGCATGCTCCTGATTAGCATTCCAGAGTCTACGTGGCGATTTTAACATCTCCAAATTTGGTAATGAAAATCTACAGCTAAGATGCATATTACAATTGAACAGCTAGTGTGTAGTATAAGAACAATACTTAAAGTATAAACACTTTGTAGGGCGCAACAAACGACAGGACGGGCACATTTAGCTTAATGGCAAAGACTACTCCGAACTACAGCAACACACCATAGCCAATACTACGGCCATCTAATGTCTTGGAATTACAACTGCTTGCAAAGTCTGTTATTTAATACATGCAAATGAGAAATATAACCTTAGAGGAAAAAATAATTTAAAACATTTATATGCACGTACAACACTTATAACTTTTAGCATATCAGTATGTGGAATTAAATTATGGAATGGATTAAGTAAAGAAGTAAAAAATTGTACTCATATGATCCAGTTTAAGAGGTTGTTCAAAATAATAGTGCTTACAAAGTACAAAGAAGAAGAATTATGAGAAATACTTCCAACCTTATTGAAAATAAGATATTCTTCATCTCAGTATGTTAATAATGACTGAAATAATTAATTACATATTACAAAACTGTTGTGTATACTAATTCATAGATGTTATTTTATTATATAAAAAGGTCAGTAAATGATTCTATATATTTGTAAAAGCTCTGAAGTGGGAAAGGGGTAGGATTAAATAAGCTTTGCTTCTTCCTACTCCTTTTCGGGCATGATGTAAAATGAAATGATATGAAATTGTGTGATGTATTATGCTTCAAGTGTGTTCATGTTCCAAATAAACTAAAGAAAGAAAGAAAGAAAGACTTGGAAGTGTAAGAAAACAAGATACAGTTTGACAACTGGAAAGCACAGTTGACATTATCAGCTCATTGTTAAATAAAAAAATAGATTGTTTTATTAAACAAATTAACATGTATTACCACATGACCACACACAAAAGTACCAAAAATTGGTACCGTACTTTGAAGTACCGGTATCAATTCCCAGGTACCGTGAATTTGTGCCATATTGGTTTAAATGTATACACCTTCCCTACTTTTAAGTATACATTTATTAATTATAAACAAAAGCTACATGTTTATATAAACTCATTGAAACTACTGATAATTGTCACATTATACTAGAGTAGACCTGGGCAAAATACGGCCCGTGGGCCACATGCAGCCCATTAAGATTTTCAATCCGGCTCGCTGGACGTTCTACATAATTTTTTTAGACCTTTAACATCAAAACCGCCATTATGATGTGCTGTGCTGTTTTTAAATGACCGTCAGTCTTTTGGGTGTTATAGGAGTTATTACAGTAATCTACGTCACAGCAGCTCAAACGAGGAACAAAGCAGAGTGGGCGGGGTTTGTTTTCAGAGCAGCCAGCCCGAAACGCGTATGTCAGAAACGGATGCGGAAGCAGATTTTTACAAAAAAGTTCTGCATAAAAGTGATAATATATCATATTGTAGGTGTTTATTACATGTTGCATTCATATTTTGCTGTTTGTTACATTTTTGTTGTGTTTTGCTTGATTGTAAAAGATACACAATATGGAGGAGCTGGTCTGAGAAGTAAAAGAGGAGCGACGTTCATATGTTGTTAATATTCAGTGTTTTATTGTTCATAGTTATTAATATTGTAAATCCCATTTTCTTTATTTTAATGTACATTTTGGGTGTCCCTTCAGTAAAAAACTGTAAATTTCCATTTCGGTTTTTAGAGATGGTCTGTCATAACGTTTTTAGAACTCAATCGGACATTGTGACTTTTGGTATTAGTGTTCCTAACAAAAAAGGGACCCAAACACACATACTGTAAAGCCGATTTTTACAGATAAATGTGTATATATCATTCATACACACATACACATTGACCCCCCAGACACATTTTCTTCTCTCAATGTGACCCCCCGAGTCAAAATATTTGCCCAGCTCCGTCCTACAGTATGCATCTGGCATACTACTGTATAGCTAATGTGTCAATATTTACGGGTACATGAATTTTTAAGGTATTGTACCAACACACAGCAAGTTTTGTCAACAAAGCCTAGCCAACTGTATCTCTTAAAATACACTGCTCAAAAGTGAATCCGTAGAAAAGGGAATCATCAAAGTATGACTCCAAGGCTATTACACTTCTAGGATATCAACCTGATATCAAAACCTCGGAGATCAAATGTAATCTTCTCTGGCTGACTTGTACCATAAATGCTTTGCGGTTATCTCCCTGCACAGCATCAAGAGTGTGGGGGAGCACAGGTATAGAGGGCAAGAGTAGGGAAATATCCCAGCAGCATGGGTGTTGCTACTATTTGCTCAGTATGGAGCATTGATACAGCCCTACAAATTACCTCCAGAAAACGTGTGTACTATGTCAGCAACACTGAGGGGCCAAAGTCCACAAGGGGCCTGTGTTCCCAGTAGAAACCCATTCGGCATTTGTAAGAGAACATCTTACACGGCGACGGCGTGGCAAAGTTGGTAGAGTGGCCGTGCCAGCAATCGGAGGGTTGCTGGTTACTGGGGTTCAATCCCCACCTTCTACCATCCTAGTCACGTCCGTTGTGTCCTTGGGCAAGACACTTCACCCTTGCTCCTGATGGGTGCTGGTTAGCGCCTTGCATGGCAGCTCCCGCCATCAGTGTGTGAATGTGTGTGTGAATGGGTGAATGTGGAAATATTGTCAAAGCGCTTTGAGTACCTTGAAGGTAGAAAAGCGCTATACAAGTATAACCCATTTATCATTTATTTATTATAACATCTGAATTAGCACATTTGCCGTTTCCGCCCAGTTCTTGTCACGAGCAGGTTTACACTGAGGACGTGACATTTCTGAATATCCTGCTGCCTGCAACATGCCTCCAGAGGTGGCAGTGACGTTCCACAAAGTGGATTAACGGACCACACAGGCCTCCACATGCTCGTCTAAGGCAGTGTTTTTCAACCTTTTTTGAACCAAGGCACATTTTTTGCGTTGAAAAAATCTGGAGGCACACCACCAGCAGAAATCATTAAAAAAAACGAAACTCAGTTGACAGTAAAAAGTCGTTGTCGCAATTGTTGGATATGACTTTAAACCATAACCAAGCATGCATCAATATAACTCTTGTCTCAAAGTAGGTGTACTGTCATGACCTGTCACATCACGCCGTGACTTATTTTGAGTTTTTTGCTGTTTTCCTCTGTGTAGTGTTTTAGTTCTTGTCTTGCGCTCCCATTTTTGTGGCTTTTTCTCTTTTTTTGGTATTTTCCTGCAGCAGTTTCATGTCTTCCTTTGAACGATATTTCTCGCATCTACTTTGTTTTAGCAATCAAGAATATTTCAGTGTTTTTTTATCCTTCTTTGTGGGGACATTGTTGACTGTCATGTCATGTTCCGATGTACTTTGTGGACGCCGTCTTTGCTCCACAGTAAGTCTTTGCTGTCGTCCAGCATTCTGTTTTTGTTTATTTTGTAGCCAGTTCAGTTTTAGTTTTGTTCTGCATACCCTTCCCTAAGCTTCAATGCCTTTTCTTAGGGGCACTCACCTTTTGTTTATTTTTGGTTTAAGCATTAGACACCTTTTTACCTGCACACTGCCTCCCGCTGTTTCCGACATCGGACCGGTACTTTTCAGAGGCGATATAGTACAGAATATGATTCATTAGTATCGCAGTACTATATTAGTACCGGTAAACCGTACAACCCTAGTTCATACAGGGATTAAATGTACTTTGGTGGCTGGATCTCTCCTTGTCCACAAATAGGGTATTGTGGGATTACATGATTATCATTTCATTGAATTGTTGTTAAATATTTCCCAGGGGTAGTTAAAGTTGTGTGTGTGTGTGTGTGTGTGTGTGTGTGTGTGTGTGTGTGTGTGTGTGTGTGTGTGTGTGTGTGTGTGTTAGTAACACAACATTATGCCTAACACTGGTTGTCACACACCTCATTTTCTTCCATGTTTCTCCTTTACTAGGTATTTCCATGCTACTGTACTTTTGCTCTTTTCTATCTGTAATTTGTTTATGCTGCTGTATTAAGGCAAGCTCTGTCGTCCCCTTACAAATCCTCTTGTGTAGCGTGACTTACGCCTAAAATACAGTCTAACCTTGCATGGCAGCGACGTGACAAAGGCTGTAATTGGTTGGCTTTTAGTACTTATCCTTTGTTGATGTGATTCAATCATGAGGCATACTGCCCACCTTTGCAAAAATGCCTTCTTTGTATGCAATTCAAGTATTGTAACACAGCACCAGTTCCAATAACACTCAACCACCTTCTCTAGTTACAACTGTTTATTGGCAACAAAGGAAGCTAACAAGCTAAATCATGACAAGTTAAAAGTCATGGTTTCTCACCAGAAAACACTGCTCCTATAGTATTGAATGGCTCGTGCAGAACTTTGAATGACTCATGACAGTGCCTTCAAGGACAGAGTTGTGACGACAGTACACAGAAGCATAAACTAGCTGGAGGCACAACACAGGGATAAAAGAGACACAGATTGCAAACCCCTGGATTAAAGGCACTGACACTGCCTCAACCTCTCTCGCATTGAAACCAATATACACAATTTTGCCAAAAGTATTTGGCCACCCACCCAAATGATGAGAATCAGGTGTCCTAACCACTTGGCCCGGTCACAGATGTATACAATCAACACTTAGGCATGGAGACTGTTTCTACAAACATTTGTGAAAGAATGGGCTGCTCTTAGTGATTTCCAGCGTGGAACTGTCATAGGATGCCACCTGCGCAACAAATCCAGTCGTGAAATGTCCTCGCTCCTAATTATTCCAAAGTCAACTTGTCTGCTTTATTATAAGAAAATGGAAGAGTTTGGGAACAACAGCAACTCAGCCACGAAGTGGTAGGCCATGTAAACTGACAGAAAATGGTCAGTGGTTGCTGAAGTGCATAGTGCAAAGACTTTCTGCACAGTCAGTTGCTACAGACCTCCAAACTTCATGTGACCTTCCAATTAGCCCACGTACAGTACGCAGAGAGCTTCATGGAATGGGGTTCAATGGCCGAGCAGCTGCATCTAAGCCATACATCACCAAGTCCAATGCAAAGCGTCAGATGCAGTGGTGTTAAGCACGTCGCCACTGGACTTTAAAGCAGTGGAGACGCGTTCTCTAAAGTGATGAATCACACTTTTCCATCTGGCAATCTGATGGATGAGTCTGGGTTTGGAGGTTGCCAGGAGAACGGTTCATTTCGGACTGCATTGTGCCGAGTGTGAAATTTGGTGCAGGAGGAATTATGGTGTGGGGTTGTTTTTCAGAAGTCGGGCTTGGCCCCTTAGTTCCAGTGAAAGGAACTTTGAATGCTCCAGGATACCAAAACCTTTTGGACAATTCCATGCTCCCAACCTTGTGGGAACAGTTTGGAGCGGGCCCCTTCCTCTTCCAACATGACTGTGCACCAGTGCACAAAGCAAGGTCCATAAAGACATGGATGACAGAGTCTGGTGTGGATGAACTTTGCTTTTGGACACCCGTGGGTTACATCAACCAAAAATCCTTTCATTAAAAAAAATGGTTAGAAATCACAGCTAGCCATGCTGCAACACAAGACAACC